>NC_090063.1:16165932-16169386 GCF_038355195.1 Osmerus mordax | reverse complement strand
GAACAATGTATGACAAAACAAGGGTCTTCCCACCATTTGTGTTGTGTGGGAGTCAGGTGGCTGAGCGGTTAGGGAATCGGGCTAGTAATCTGAAGGTTGCCAGTTCGTTTCCCGGCCGTGTCAAATGACGTTGTGTCCTTGGGCAAGGCTCTTCACCCTACTTGCCTCGGGGGGAATGTCCCTGTACTTACTGTAAGTCGCTCTGGATAAGAGCGTCTGCTAAATGACTAAATGTGTTGCCTGCCTAATTGTCAGCCCACTCCACCGTGGAATCTGGGGGTGACATTAGTCATTTAGCAGACGCTCTTATCCAGAGCAACTTACAGTAAGTAAGTAACTGGCAACCTTCTGATTACTAGCCCGATTCCCTAACCGCTCAGCCACCTGACTCCCTTTGCTTACAGCTGAAATAAGTGGCCCTCACAGCAGGCTGCACACCTGCACCCAGGGGGTCAGGACGAGTGAAAGAAAGAACCACAGGTAATCTGTTATCCAAAATAAACGAGCACCTGTATTAGACACGGTGAACTACAGCCCAGTCAGCAGGGATCTCCCCCATGGGACGAGGCATGTGATCGTGTTGGCCACGTCTCCTATTGGACCAGTGGACCTGTCCTGTGCCCATGTGTTTGTCTGTCAGGATCTGGTGTTGTCTCAACCAGGACGGTTTGGACGGGCTCTCTTTCCAGGTCAATATTTGGTTACACCTCAGGCTGCTCTTGTACACGTAGGCCTGGGGCAGAGGCTAGGGGTGGAGGCTGGGTATGGAGGGTGGGGGAGCTGGAGGGTGTGGGAGCTGGAGGGTGTGGGAGCTGGAGGCTGGGGGTGGAGGCTGGGGGTGAGTGCTGGAGAGTGGGGGAACTGGAGGCTGGGGGTGGAGGCTGGGGGTGGAGGCTGGGGTGAGTGCTGGAGAGTGGGGGAGCTGGAGGCTGGGGGTGAGTGCTGGAGAGTGGGGGAGCTGGAGGTTGGGGGTGAGTGCTGGAGGCTGGGGGTGAGTGCTGGAGAGTGGGGGAGCTGGAGGGCTGGGGGTGGAGGCTGGGGGTGAGTGCTGGAGGCTGGGGGTGAGTGCTGGAGGCTGGGGGTGAGTGCTGGAGGCTGGGGGGGCTGGAGGCTGGTGGTGGAGGCTGAGGGAGCTGGGATTTTGATCATGGAGGCAGGGCTTGAGTCTTTATAACCATGTTGTCTCCTGAGACCGATCTTTGTCTTGCATCAGTTTGTTTCCACAAGGCCAGGAATGTTCCAGATGTTGTGTGGCAAACCAGGAATCATCGGTCTTCAAGGGCTGTGTGTACTGTTGACAGGGTAACAGTTGATTTCTGTCTGCCTGTGAAACGGAACCCAGCTAGTTACACCTTCTGTTTTCATTTCCTGTTCTCTATACAGTGTTCTGGCTGGTTGCTTTGCTACGTTGGAAAATATAACTAAAGCAGAAACATTATAATAAAAACCATGGTCAGGGTGGCTGTGTTTTAGCATAGGAGGGGTACTAAGAGAAATACACTGTTATGACTCAGAGTTTATGGTTCCCTCCCTCCCTCCCTCCCTCCTCCCTCCCTCCCTCCCTCCCTCCCTCCCTCCCTCCCTCCCTCCCTCCCACCTCCCTCCCTCCCTCCCTCCCTCCCTCCCTCCCTCCCTCCCTCCCTCCCTCCCTCCCTCCCTCCCTCCCCTCCCTCCCTCCCTCCCTCCTCCCTCCCTCCCTCCCTCCCTCCCTCCCTCCACTAGAAGCATGCAGCCTCATGGCCCTCCCTAATTGGCTGTTACCTCAGCAGCCAATGGCGTTAAAGAGAATCATCTCAGACTTTGCCCTCTCCTGAGCGAGGAGGAACAGCGCTCACTTGGACTGTAGAGGAGACAGTTGACAGTTAGTTTTGAATTCTATTTACAGGCCTGTTGTATTCTACCCTGGTGGTGTGTGATTGTCTTGTGTTGTCATGACAGAGGCATCAACAAAAACAGGCAAGCTCAGGTGAGTATGATTTATCAGGAGGGGAGAGAGGGAGAGGGGGGATGGTGGGAGGGGGAGGGAGAGGGGAGGAGGGGGCGGGGTGATGGAGAGAGGGAATGGGGAAGGGGGGTGGGGGTGATGGAGAGAGGGAATGGGGAGGAGGGGGGGTGATGGAGAGAGGGAATGAGGAGGAGGGGGGGTTGATGGAGAGAGGGAATGGGGAGGATGGGGGGGGGGTGATGGAGAGAGGGAATGGGGAAGAGGGGGGGGGGGTGATGGAGAGAGGGAATGGGGAAGAGGGGGGGGGTGATGGAGAGAGGGAATGGGGAAGAGGGGGGGGGGGTGATGGAGAGAGGGAATGGGGAAGAGGGGGGGGGGGTGATGGAGAGAGGGAATGGGGAAGAGGGGGGGGGTGATGGATGAGAGGGAAATGGGGGAGGAGGGGGGGGGGTGATGGAGAGAGGGAATGGGGAGGAGGGGGGGGTGATGGAGAGAGGGAATGGGGAGGAGGGGGGGGGTGATGGAGAAAGGGAATGGGGAGGGGGGGGGTAATGAGAGAGGGAATGGGGAGGGGGGGGCGAGTAGAAGAGACTTGTGGAATGGCAGGCGAGTTATGGCCTTGGGGTGTCTTGTCTGACGTGGAGGAGACTGAGCGATGTGGAGTCTGGGTGTGGCTGGTGGAGGCATTGAAGCTGTAACACTGGCATTTGGTTTCTTTAGTCACGCTCAAGTTTCACAACTCTGACTGGCCTAAACCAAAGAATAGTCACTGAACTCTCCCTCTTCTCCTTCTCTCCTTCCCTCCCCCTCCCCCTCCCTTCTCCTTCTCTCCTTCTCCTTCTCTCCCTCCCTCCCCCTCCCTTCTCCTTCTCTCCCTCCCTCCCCCTCCCTTCTCCTTCTCTCCTTCTCTCCTTCTCTCCCTCCCTCCCCCCTCCCTTCTCCTTCCCTCCCCCCGTCTCCTCCTGGAGCTGTACTACCTGAGGATGCAGAGGAGAAGAGAGAGGAGCGAAGCGGGGGTCGGAGGAGGGGTGTCAGGCCCGCGAGGGGAAACGTCGCCTGCGTGTGTGCGTGGGCCACCTGCAACCGGGCCGACTACTCCAAGCTGGCGCACCATCATGTTCGGGATCAAGGCCCAGCCCGACGAGTTCGACTGGAGGTGGTGGTCCTGGGCTCACACCTCATCGACGACTACGGGTAAGCCGGCTCGTGTTAGCCCGGCGAGCTCAAGGCTGTGGGTTGAGGAGGTCAAAGCTGTTGTGGGTGATGGTGTGTTTGTGTGTGTGTGTGTGTGTGGGGGGGGATTCCTCCTGGAGATACCAAAGCTGTCATTAGCTGAGCCAGGGACTCAGCCCACACATAGCAGGGCTGTGTGAGTAATTAATAAACATCCCACAAGGACAGTCTTGCTGCTCTCTCACAGGATGTTGTGTCTGGAAACCTTATATTCATTCAGCAGACACGTTCATCCAAAGCAATACCCCAACAGTGCTTATAGACAGCACAGCAACA